>NC_044916.1:36923712-36934135 GCF_003576645.1 Ipomoea triloba | reverse complement strand
AAAAAGATTCCCCCCCCCCCCCCGCCCTCCCCCTCCCCAAAGGAAAGTCATCCTCCAAAAAAACCAAGTTATTTTCCTTTTGATCGGAAATTATTTTCCATTGACTTCAATTTTTCACCCTCTCTCAAACACGGGTTTCCAAATACACCCTAAATCATTTATACAATTGCTCATTGGCTAACTGTTTAAAAAAATCACCAAGAGTGTGTAATCGTCTATATTTAACTGTCTCAAATTAAGAAAATTCATAAGAGGCTCTTATGAGGAATCAAATTAAATTTGTGTAACTTGTGGTAGTCAACCATCTGACTAAATTTGTGGTAATTGCTCTCAATGCAACAAAGTCTTTAAAAGAACAATATGCTATATCTTTAACATTTTAATGTACACTTTGAGTGAAGTTTATAGTTTTAGCCGGTAAATAATTATAAAGAGATAAAAACACACAATTTGAAATATTTCGACTATCCAAGTGCTAGCAAGGCTAATATTTTACAAACTAGCTTCTAAGCTAAGGCTTGACTATCATGTAAAGTCCCTCCAACCGCTCTCTGATATTTGTCCCCACAAAGTTTTATTTTCTTCTTTACCCACGAAATGGGCACAACTTTGAATTGAATTTAATGTCTCTGAGAATTATTATCACGTCCTATATAAGTTTTTAATACATACGTACCCTACCCACAAATATATCATGATTGTACATACCGGTGTTAAATAATACGCGGTATAACAATAGAGAGTACACACTTTTTTTTTTGGTGACGAAAGCATCCATTCAACCACTCCTTTTGTGGCAAGAGTCCACACTTTCTCCAAACTATAACGATGTAAGTTTTCGGTATGTAAATGTAGTATCTGTTCAATACAAAGAGTCAATATCGCCTTATTAAGACTCAAATCCATGACCCCCTTTTAAAAGAATCACTTCGTATCAGTAGACCACAAAGTCAATGGCTTTTCGTTTGAATTTAATTTCTAACATGTTAATAAAATTGTTTATATTCATTAAAGGTTATGACTTATGAATGACTCCATAATGAGATATGAAAAACAAAATCATTTAATAATTAAGTGAAAAAAATCAACCAATTAAATAGTTCAAATTAAAAAATAAATTTAGGACATAAAATTGGGCCGAATCCTGTGCAAAAAAAAAAAGAGTAATTGGGCCGAACCCTATCGTGTTTTAGTTGGGCCTTATAACTGAAAATCCATGTTCTTGATGAAAGCCCATTAGCCCAATAAAGTGTCGTCCAGACTTTGAGAATCCAATCCAAAGGGAAGGTTGGCCTTTACCAAAGCCAGTGTGATCTCTGAACTTCTCATTGCCGGAGACTGCAACTCTGCAACAGAGAGAAGAAGGCGAAGGAAGAAGATGACGATTTTCCACTTCTTCAACTGTGCAATACTCACTTTCGGTCCACACGTCGTATATTACTCGGCTACTCCGTTGTGAGTTTTCTCTCTCTCTCTCTCTTTTCCCCCTCCAATTTTCGTATCCTCCATGCGCAATAGCTGTATTTCTCATTTCAAATACTTCTCATTCGATCTTCTTGTTTGAACTCTAGTTTGGTACAAATTTCACTATCTACACTGTTCTATGCTTAATTTTTCTATCTGAGCTCTGTATAGTTTCGGAATCTAGCTGTTCGAATTGCTTTTCAGCTGCGATCTAGTACAATATTAATAGTTTCGTATTTTTGAGATAATTATATGCTAGCAACATAGTTCATGAATTAGTTGTCTACTCCAGAGAAGCAACCTTGAATATGTCTGTAGGTTCTAGGAAATATTCATCTAGTTAAGTATTTTTTTTTTTTTTTTAGAATGTAGTGTATGGCATTGAAAATGCTTATTGTAACACTAAAATTTAGGATCTCCGGTGTTGAGATATGGCTGGTTATTCTGATGGAGAAATGGCCCCTTGTCCTGGCTGGGATTTGCGTGGGCCTATTGCCATTTTGATTATTGATAGCGGAATTAATATGGAACTGCCTATATTTTGGACAGTAGGAGATCTTTGAATATCAGTAAATGGTGTTTGGTATACTTTTTCAGGTCTGAGTATGATACTCTTGGTACTTCAACAAAAGCTGCTCTTGTCTATCTTGGAACAGCATTGGTGAAGGTAGGTATTGCAAGTTTGATTGAATGAATTTTAATTGATTGTCCAACCCTTTTTCTTTGTGGGAAAGACTTCCAATTAACAAATGGAGAAACTGACATGAAATTGTCTCACATCTAAATAACATGGAGTATCAACTTCAATTTTGAAAGTTCGTTTCTTATTTTTATTTTTCCGTTAAGTTCTACAGCAAATAACATTCATATTATTTGTTGTTATGCAGCTTGTGTGCCTTGCAACATTTCTTAATGTATCAGAAAGTGATAGTTTTGATCCATACCAGGTATTTATTTTATCTCTTTACCTGCTCTTGTTGGGATCTTCATCATATTCACCACCATAACATTAATATGATCATTGCTATTCATTTAGAACTGGTCTTGAGTAGAGCAAAGTTCAAATATAATTTATATAGAGCTAAACATCTTACTATTTCCAGAGTTTTCTTGTACAATAGGAATATAGGATTGCAGTTTGTGTTTGTTGCGTTGACAGTGCATCCCTGCTTAAAGAAAATCAGGGTTGATTTGAAACTTCTACATGTTTGCATGACTTGGTTGTGCTATAAGGTCTTTATAAGTCTTGTTGCTTGCTAAGTCTCTCTCAGAATTAAGTATACAACGAACTGAAACTGGATGTGATTATGTGAAATATTTAAACCATGGTTGCTCATGCTGTTGGGTTTGGAAATTGAAAATTAGAGAGTAGGGTCAGATAACTAAATTCATAAACCAACTGAATTTCAAAACATTCAAGCTGAGAGACAAGAGTGGTTGAGTAATTGATGTTACCTATGATATTTTCTCCTACCAAAAGTTACTGCTCTCATCTGGTTCCTTTTAGATTTCCATTATCCTTTGGTTAGCTGTGCATATTGAGATTGTAAGATATGTTTCTTTCTTTCTCAGGAAATGTTGAAAGCTTTAATTGGGTTTATAGATGTTGCGGGACTTTATTTTGCATTGACACAATTGACGCACAGGAATATTTCTCAGAATCACAAATTTCAAGCTGTTGGACTTGGTCAGTAATCTTTGAGCTGTTCTGTAAGAACTAGGATGAATTCTTACACAGCTGCCTTTCTTTTGGCAATTGATTTTACTCACAACCACTAAACCTGGTTATTAGCTGCTAAAGGACAGCCTATTGGAAGATTTATAGAGTTTATCTAGTTTAGGCATTTCTTTATCATTGTTGAGCCATGTGACACCTACAACACTCATCATTCCCAATAATACCCTAGTGACCCACCCCTTTTGCCATGGGTATTTGACCATGCTATCCTTCAGTCCTTATAAGTACAAAGCCAAGAGCTATGTCGAGGTATTGCATGAAGCATATACTACACAAGCAGATTGTACTGTAACCTCATTTATGCTGCTGCTAATTGTGGCTTCAAATTGGATCATTTGTTCTCTGTCCTCAAATTGCATCCTCCACTTGATAGCTCTGGCACTATTAGTCATAGGATCAGTTCCATTCCTTCAGTCTCATTTTGTGAACATAAAATAAACCATCAAGCCTCAAGCTTGACCAGAATGAGGATTGTACCAAATGCTGATATGATTATCTTATTTTCATGTATAATGTTTCTTTTGGCAGGCTGGGCTTTTGCTGATTCTGTTCTTCACAGGTTGGCACCCCTCTGGGTGGGTGCTAGAGGATTGGAGTTCACTTGGGAGTACATCCTACAAGGCATGGAAGCAAATGCCAATTTGGTAATATCAAATTCTTACATTTCTATCAAGCAGTCCTACCCCTTTCCCCAATTAAAAAATAGAAAAAGAAAAAAACATATATATTTAAGATCAACATTGCATGATTAAACATTTACTATATTTAACAGTTCCTTTCAGGCAAAGACTGGATAATGCTTTGCCTATCAATTCTCTAATCCTGATGCTAAACTATATTTAATTTCTTCAGGTATTTAGCATATCACTAGCTGCATTGGGGTCTCTGATGTGGCTGCGGAAAAACAAACCCAAGACATTGATTCCTATTATATATACACTTGCCGGGATTGTGGCAACAATGCCGTCAATAACTAGGTCAGTTGTTCAACTACTCCTTAGATTTAATGTAATACTAATATATTATAGTCCATTCATAAATGTTGCCACTAAAAGAGAGGGGGGGGAGGGGGGTTGTGTATGTTATAATCAGATGTTGACTAAGCCATAATATGGTCTTTGCAGCTATCTGAAACGAGGCCTGGGGTGGCAATTTACAAAGGTTGTTGGCTTTGAATTATTCACCTCGTTGGGGATTGCATTTATCAGCTGGCAGTTATTTTCCGCTTGCCAAAGGCCTTCCAACTGAGGAATTAGGGCATTGTTGAACAAATTTGGTTCAGTGCGGATAAGTTTTCAGCTTTAATTTTTCTTTGATAAACTTTTGTAGAAGAATATTTGAAACCTGATTTTATTTCCTATTCTCCAAAAATTCCATGTAACAGAACAGAGATGAATTTACATAGGCAAATTTTGCCCTGTAGCTTGACAAAATACGGAGTACTTATTACTGATTTGAAAGCTTCATCTTTTTTTGGACTTTTCAAGTTTTGTCCTTCAAATAGCTGCGAATTCTTTCTTCTGTACAGAGCTGGACTCGCAATCTCCGGCACTAATTACACTACACATAATCTTTACTTACAAAAGTGACCTGGACATAGTTTACACTTACAAAAGTGACCTGGACATAGTTTACACAATTAATCATATGTAAAGTTTCAACCACATATGTCAGCAAAAACAACAAAATTCAGACGTCAAATTGATGATATCCTCGTAGTCATCTTCCATGCACATCTTCCCGCATAACGTCCAGCAACATGTGGCCCCAGTTTTCACCTTTACAAAATGGAGAGTTGAAGACCAGCCTGCAATCCTGCATATCCATCACCACATCCATTAAAAAAGAAATCATGGATGCATAGTTGAATTGCAGATGTAGTTATACTGACTTATTGTAGATGCCACAATAATAAGATAAAAATAAAATGCTTAAAAGTTGCTCCTTACAAAATTATCCTGAGGTCTCTTGTTTGTAGCCATGTCAAATGCTCCCATTTTGGTAATCCAAACCTTTTTTCCCAATTGCACAAATATGTACACGCATTTCACACTTCCCAACCAACTCAAAAATGCAGATATCTCCCATTTGGATGTCATTATCTCGAACAAAGGCCATCCATCCTCCACAGAATGTATGCAGTGTTTGCACCCTAGTTGTTGGGATAGAATTTACTGTCCAGCTTTGTCCTTTTAAATTACGGAGGATAATTTTTGTTCTGCAGTTTGGTAGATGCTCCATAGAGAACTGATATGGGACTTTCTGCAAAACAAAATGCAGAAGGTTAATGAAAAAAAAAGAAAAAGTTGAAAGAAAGACATAATAAAAAATTAGTTTACCAAGGTGTATGAGCCACTAATATTGAACTTCTTCATGACTCTAACAAAATGCGGAAAGCTAGAAATGAAAGCTTGAGCAGCTATTTTTTCTTCAGGTGCTGACTTTAATGACATACAGCCCTTAGTGGAAGAACCTAGTTTGTCTTGAGAACTGGTGCCTTTCCGAGTAACTGTGCCAAATTTGCAGAAAGAGGTGATTCAACTGAAGAGTGACAATTTTTGCAAGAAATATCAGTTGATTTATCAAACAATCACTCACCTGATTGTCCACCAGTAGCATTCAATTGAGTATGTAAGAAAGAGCTCTTCAATGTACTTCTGTGTTTTCCTTTTTCATTTGATACAGTCTGCAAATATGTCATAAAATTTCAAGCTAGCTTTCTTTAACATAGAACAAGAAATTTTATTGGACTTAGCAGTACTCTTTAGTATTACCTTATGAGCAGTGACACTACTATGGTCGTTCACCCCTTCCTTCTCCACCCTGAGAATCCGGACACGCAATTCACCCTTGTGAACAAGTTCAAAGATGCAAATATCTCCTAAATCAAGGTTATTGTCACGAACAAATGCCAACCACCCTCCACAAAAAGTATGCGATGTTTGTACTCGTGTTGTTGGGATGGAATTAACTACCCAACTCTGTCCTTTTAAATTACGAAGCATAATCTTCACTTTGCATTTGGGTAGATGTTCCGTTGCAAATTGATAAGGGACATTCTATGTGTGGAAAAGAGAAAAAGGACATGTGGTGAGAGAAGTATAGTTGTCTGAAAAAATTTCAGTACAACTCCCTAGCAAAGCATCAAGACAATAATATGTTTCTTGGGCAAGTGAAAAGGACAACAGGAAATTTCTAAACTAGCTCTCTTGAACTGGTGCTAAGAAACTAAGAAAGGTAAGCAAAGTCATTAAGGCATTAATAAGTGCTGAGTCCCTGAAGCAAATCCTAGAAGTAAAAGCTGTCGATGAAGTGAGCAACTACTTAAGAAATTTGCAAGATCCATAAATAGCCTTTATATTATTCATACATGTGTAAATAAATAAATAAAGATAGCTTTGGCATTTCATGCAAGTTGCAAAGCAGCAAGATCATGGAAAAATCAATTACTCACCAAGGTGAATGAACCACTGACATTAAACCTTTTCATGACTTTTGTAAAGTTAGGGAAACTTGATGTGAAGGATCTTGCTGCTCTCTCTGCTTCTTGTGTAGACAACCATACATCTTCATCATTTGTCCAACTACTAATGGTTGCATCTACTTCAAATACAGGAGTCAGAATCATCAAAGGAATTAATAGTCCTAACTTTGTTAAAGGAATGAACGTAATAACTAAACCCATTACCTGAGTTCTCATACACACACTTTCCTTGAGATGGTACGGCAATAGTTACAAAGTCTTTCAATGGATTTCCATCTATCTCCATTTCTCTCAAGCAAACCAGTTCTCCACACAAGTATTCTTCCTTGCTAGATGTGACCTGATTCTCCTGGCCACTAGTTTGACATTCAGAATGGATTTCAGTGCTTCTCATTCTCTTTGGGACACCTTCGGCAATGCAGTCTAATAAACCTAAGCTCTTCCTATCTCTTTTCTTTATTGCATGATTTTCAAAGTTGGTTACATCTTGACTGCAATCAGCACAAAATGCAACTTCTTTCTCACATGAACCCTCATCAAAAACTTGGACATGGAAATGAAAATCACCATCATATCTAAAAACCAAGGAATCCCCATACTCCAAACAGTGATCCTTAACAAATATTGTCCATCCATCATGAAAGAATAAGCCACCATCAAGCTGACTTACACCCACATACCATGTGTTTCCACTGGGACCCACCAAAGACGCAGTCCCAGATGTCACTCCATCCATATGTTTGGCAAATTTAGATGGAATTTTCTGTAGCATAGATGAGTCAAAAACTTATCAAAATACAGAACTTAATCAAAGCAAAAGTGTTATTTAACTCAAAATGCCCAACAATGCTCAATGAACCATTGAGGGAGCAAGCAAATACAATTCAAAGTGAAGAATATTGTCAATTATTAGATAATGTTTAAAGAACAGTAATTAGATGTTAGAATGCCAACAGTCAACCTCGTTTTCCACTCCAAAATTTAAAAACAAACAGTTCCTGGTTGACTAAGGATATGTACTTTGAACTACAACAAAACTCCAAATCCAAATCCGCAGCAGTTTACAACAGATCAGCTAATCCGAAAATGCACATAGAGAAAAATGCAGCAACTAATTCACACAATGACAGCATTGGGGAAACAAGTAAGAAATTAAGAAAGAGAAACACAGATATACCAATTTCTCAGAGCTGATCGAAGGATTAAAGCCATGGAGGAAGTGAGGCTTCCTTCCATTCGACATCTCCGCACCAAAAGCCTGTGTTCTCCCGTATCTCAAAATTCAAGTAAAATCCAAAGCCCTACCCCCCATCAAAGCTCGGAAGCTTTCCTTAACCGCATTTTCCTCGCTCCAAATCGGGACGCGAATTTTGAAAAAGCTCAGAGCAATATCAGAACAAGCTGAGAAAAAGGGGGAAATTTTTTACTGAAAACGACTCGTTGAAGGACAAAAGAAGAGAGGAGATTTTGATGAAATTCGCATTATATTCACAGGAGGAAAATGCTCCCCGTGTGAACAGCGAGAGTGAGCATAAATAAAATTACCATAATGCTCAGGGAGAAGGAGCGTGATACACGCAAGTGAAAGGGCGCGTTGGAGTCATGCTGACGTTAGTATTTTAAAAATAATTATAGATGAACCCATCACAATTTATCTAATGAATATTTACAATTTCATAATTTAAATTGCGAATATTCAGTATATAAATTCGGTATTTTGGACTCATATTTACCTTAACATCTGAGACTATTTAATTTTGAAAACACTTATTATTACCACTTGTGCTCTAGGAATTTGGCAGTATATTTAGTATTAAATTAGTACCATTTTGGTTTGTTTTTAATTTTGGTAAGCATCATGACTTTATTTGGTGAGGCAATTAAGACGGAAATAGAAAGTCATGTTGATTCACAAAATTGGGATGTTAGTTTAACCAGCCATTAAAGTAACAGCCTCAGCTCAATCCTCATCCCCCCAGTTCTTTGTTAGATGAAGAGATCAGAATGTCATGAAACTGATAACAGAAATGAGAACAAGATTGCCGCATTTTGCCCAATATATATTATCATCGATCATATCAGTAGAAATTAAAGAACCTGGCAGCTACCTATACCATGTTTGCCAAAAAACACATGACATGCTGCATTTGACAAGATGATTCAAAAATGACCCAAAAAAATATGTCATCTTGGATTAGTAATAAAGTGGTAGTTAATTAACAGGCCGGAAGGATCTTCACATCCACCATGAAAGAGTAAGAAGGGCGACGAACGAACTGAAAGCTGCAGACATCTCCCTCCTTAAGATCATAGTGCAAGGCAAATTCTTTCCACCCATCTAAAATGCATGCATAGCCTCCATATGTCTTACCATATGATCTAAGTTTGGCTGGCCAGATTTTACCACAGGGTCCTCTTAGAGTGATGCTTAGTATTGTGTTCATCAAAAGATTGTTTGATCTACTAAACTTCCGTGGAATGAGCTGCAAATTAAAGTACGTTCACAGTAATATCATAAAAATGTTTTTGGATAAATTAGTGCTCAAATAATGAGTAACAGCCTCACCATGTAAGGAGATCTGCGGCGTACATGATATGCTTTGATAGTGGTTGTAAAGCACATAGAATTTTCTTGCCCGGTACACAAATCCTTTCCGCCTACAACAAACACCAGTAATCAGCTTTTTTTTTGTGTAACTAGGAAAACCTAAGCTGAAAAAGGTGTGCCTGGGATAAACTAGGAGTCAGCAAATGGTTGGTCGGTTACATAACCGACCAAAAAATCTAAAAAACCCACTGTTATTTTCTACCGCCATAACCGACTGAAACCGATTGAAAATAATACTATAATTGATTTTCTGTTGGTAACCGAAAAATCGTAGTTTCGCAAACTATTCAACCATTAAAACTTATAAAATTCTCCAAATCAAATACTAAATGTGGCAAATTCATACAAACTGCCAAATTATACTTTAGAATATATATATATATATAGGATTTGGATCCAGTGAGATCACCCTAGTTAGACGAGATCGTGAGATCCCATCTTGATCGTTCTTTTTTATTGTGGGATGGTTGAGATTAATATGGTGTTTTTTATTTATTTAGACGTTGGAATTAATTAGAGTGAGGGTAACTATGTAATTTCGCTGAATTTGTGTATCTTTAAAATATTATATCCCGTGTATATCGCGTGCAGCCAGATTTAAATTGTAAATAGTATGCAAGCTGATTGGCATCCTACTCTCGCCCGTCCTCTTCTCATCGCTCATCATTCGGCTACCTAGCGTCTAGTGTCTGCAGAAGTGAGATGAAACATGGTTGATTCTTCTGGCAAACGGTCAAAGCGACTGAAGGGGATTACTTCCGCTGATGTTGAAGGTATTCTGATGTTCCAATTTTTTTTATTTCTTATTTATTTGCGTTTTGGGTTTTTTGTTAGGGTTGGGTTTTTATTTTTTTGGGGTGGGGTGGGGCTCCGGTGGGGGTTTTGGAGTTTGTGGTGGTGTGTTGTGTTGTTTGCAGATGTTGATTTTTCCGGTGGTAGTCTAGTTGTTACTATGGGTGGGGAGGGGTGTTTCCGGCGGTGGGTTTCGTGTTTTAGGGGGTTTTTATGTTTTTTTTTTTTGGTTTTTGGTTTCAATTTTGTGGTTGGAGATGAGGGTACCGGCGGTGAGTGGTGGTGAGTGGGTGTTTTAGGGGCTGCTGTTTGTGGGGTTTTTTTTTTTTTTTTTTTT